>NC_057810.1:74647096-74649750 GCF_018294505.1 Triticum aestivum | reverse complement strand
CACATAAACTTGTGTTGCAGAAGTACGTTTTGTGATTTCGCACAAGGCCGCACATATTTTTTTATCAAAACGTAAGTTAAGCTTGCACCTGCTACCTAGATTACCTTTCCATTATATTTCAAACATAGAAATGTAATCTTTTGCTAAACTTGGACAATTGGTCATATGGAACCCTTGTCGCACAAGATCAAGAAACCTCCATAGACACATCTATACTTCTCTACGTGCAACAATTTTGAAATACTATTTGGAATTTGAAATCTCATGATCAAGAGGAAACCCGGTCATCTGACACCCAAGGAGTTTCCTCGCTCGCCGTCCGTTCCCACCCACTTCCCTCGGTAGCTCACCGGCACCGGCCATCAACGGAGGCCCAAATATCTTGCTGCCGATCAATCAACACATCTACAGGGATTGTTGGATGGGAGAATATAATCTAGCCCCTCGATCGGCACAGATGCTCGAAAAATAGAAAAGCGCGCAACAGGATACGATGCCCCAACCCCTACGCATCATATCATCGAGACAAATAATGGCCGTGGTACCTATCCATCGCCCGCACCGTCCACACCTTGGACGGCGCGCATCATCTGCATCTACGTCTCGCCTAGGCAACACGTATAAGAAAACAAAACAAAACAAAAGGCGAGCTTCCCCTACAGCTTTTAAATCATTTAGAGTGAAAACAAAACAAAAAAGGCGAGCTTCTCCAACAGTGTTTATATCATTCTAGAGCAGATCTCTCTTGCTGGCACTGGGACCTGGGAGGCCACACGACAAACTTTTAAGCCAAGATTAGCACGAGAATGATTACCACCGTGGGTTTATTTAGATATGATGATTATCTTCTCCTCCTATCTTTTGGCGTGGCGCGCTGGTGGAGGAGAGGGCATGGCAGGCAGGTAGAGCATGTGCAGCAGGGTCGTTCTCTTTCTCTCTCCCATGCGCGCGAACGTACGGCCGAGAGCCGCTGGCGCGCCATCTGGACGACGGCCAGAGCGAGCACAGGGTTCGGATAGACAAGGCAGGCGGAGGACACTGACACAGGCAAGCGACACAGTGCCCTCCGGCAGACTAGCAGCATTGACCAGCCAGTAAAAACTGGAGCACGCGAGCGCGCACCTGATCGGATTGACACCTGACGGCGACCCTTCGGCACATGCCTCTGCGGGGCCGACACACAGGTCACGGGTCGTTGCAGTAAAAATAGCCTACGCCCATGTACCACACATAAATCAATAAAATTAAACTAGTACACAGCTACCGGATTAAACTCTCCGCAGCCCGCCAGTGTGCTCTGTCTTTCCCTTCCATCCCATCGGCCAACTGTGCTGCACATGAACGTTCTATCCTATCCTCATCTAGACGCCCCCACAGACGCAACAGTAATGCTACGCCGTCCCAGACTATTAATTCTGGTGATTAAGCACAAAAGGCACACTATAGTACTCCCTCCGTCCCAAAAATACTAACTGCACAAGTGGGGATTGAAATTCAGTGTCTAACAGCAGAAAATTCAGTGTCAACCTTGCTAGTTACAGAGCTATCACAACAGCAATCCAAAAATAAATCACAAAAAACGAAGATGTATATGGACCATACCAGCACGGGCCAAAAAAATCATGAGCAGAGCCAGACACAGTGATAGCTTAAAGACAACGCAACCACTAGACACTGACAGGAAAGTGGATCCAAAACAGCACCAGACAGGGCATGACACCCCATGGTTGGGGAACTGACACCATTGCTTACCCCATATTGACGCTTCCCCCGGATTAAAAGGGTAGATCGCAAATCCAGTATAAACTTTCCGCTCCACTACGCGACCCAGACAAAACCTCACTTTCCCCACGCAAAAACCTCAGAAGATGAAAGTACAATCACTAGTTAATCATCTTCCAAACTGTACTTCATCATAATCAATTAATAACAGGATGACAGGGAGAGATAATAGTCCTGCCACTGCAGGAGAGATCTAATCTGACAGAGAATTCAATCGTTCATGGATAGAGGATGATAACAACCAGCATCATTTTACTTTTCGATGAAACCAAAAAACAGAGATCTGTTGCAATCTCCTCATCATCACCACACAAAAATCACCAATAATCCATCATCATCACGACCTTAAACATCAACTGAGAGTACGGTACGGGTACCAGAGACCAATTCATAGCAAAATTAACCATCACACGGACTGACTGACTGACTTACTGACTTGCGGACGAGTTTCCCCTAGGACGGATTCCGAGAACGGAAGGGGGGAGGAAGATAAAATAAGCGAGGCGGCTGCGGCTGAGCGCTCAGACCCAGATCGATCGATCGGCAAAACTAAGACGAGAGGTATTTAGGCGCAATCTATAGAGGGGGAGGGGCAGAGATATCCCCTCACTTGGTGCAGTCGCGGGAGATGTGGCCGGGCTCGCCGCAGTTGTAGCAGGAGCGGTCGCCGCCGCCGCCGCCTCCTCCGCCGAACCTCCCGCCGCCGCCCCCGCCAAAGCCGCTGCTGGTGGGGCAGTCCCTCGCGATGTGGCCCGGCTCGCCGCAGTTGTAGCAGTTGCCGCCGCCGCCGCCGCCGTAGCCGCCGCCTCCTCCGCCGCCGCCGCCGTTGAAGCAGTCCCTGGCGATGTGGCCCTGCTCGCCGCACTTGTAGC
>NC_057810.1:74637845-74646675 GCF_018294505.1 Triticum aestivum | reverse complement strand
ACCGAGCAGTCCCTGGCCATGTGGCCAGGCTCCCCGCACTTGAAGCAGGCCCCACCGGCGCCTCCACCGCCGGATCTCCTCTGGCCGCCCCAGCCTCCGCCACCGCCACCACCGTACCCACCTCCGTAGCCGCCAGATCCGTCCCCGCCGCGGCCGCCGAAGCCCCCGCCGCCGCGAGATCCGCCACCGCCACGGGATCCGAAGCCGCCCCCGCCACCGCCACCGCCCGCGCCGCCCTGCACGAAGGATCCGTCGGGGCCGGTGACGTCGACGGCCTTGGTGCGGCCGTCGTCGCCCTCCGAGACGGCGAACTCGACGACCTCGCCCTCGGCCAGCGAGCGGAAGCCGTCGGCCTTGATGGAGGACTGGTGGACGAAGAGGTCCTCGCTGCCGTCGTCGGGGGAGATGAAGCCGAACCCCTTGGTGTCGTTGAACCACTTGACCGTCCCCTTCATCCGCGCCTCCATCGCCATCGCAGCCCCCGAAACCCTACCGACGAGAAGATTTTTTTTCTCTCTCTCTCTGGCGCGGCCGCGATCGATCTTATCTGCTCGGGGTGGGGGAGGAGGCGGGGCTTATATAGGCGGCGGCGGGCGGGGTATACGAGGAGGGGAGGGAGGTGCGTGGAACAACCCCGGGACGCATCGGACGGTTGGTAGGATGCTGGGGGCCGTGATGGACGGCTCGCGGTGGCCTGGCGGACGTGGTTGGACGGGAGGAGGCTGACGTGCGGGGGCCGGTCTTCGCACGTGTGGGCTGGCCACCCGTCAGCGCCAGCCCTCGCCAGGTTGGTTTCTGTGGGCAGGGAGCCTGACCGGTGGGCCGCCGCCGGAGAGAGGGAGGGGGAGGTTGCTGGATGCGGTGTACGCGGGAATCAATTCGCTCTACGATTTGTGGGTTGTTAACCGAGCCAGGACCACGCGCCCGGTCTACCATGGCATCTCTGTTTCAAAAAGAAAAGGAGGCTGGATGGAACACTTCAAAAAGTAAATCTCATCTCAATTTGATTAGATATTTTGTATAAAGATCTATCCCGATTGGTTTTTCCATAGCCATTTTCAAATATATTTTTATAAAGATCAATTCCGATTTGTTTTTCCATAGCTATTTTTAAGGGTCCGAATAACTGCCACACGTGTGGCGTCGATAGGAACCCGCCCGCACGCCTCGTGCGGCATAGACGGGGATCGGCCCGCACGACCACGTCCGAGCGCACAAAAGCACGGCCCGCACGTCCGGTGTGTGGCAATCCCGCCCGCACTGCCCCGTCCGGGACAAAAGACCGGCTGCCCGCACGACCCAGCCGATCCACGCCTCCGATCCATCCCCTCTCTCGTACGCCGCCATCGTCCCCCACCTCTCGAACCCCGACATCCATCGCCGGCCATCCCTGGTTGCCATGGCAAACAGGGCAGATCCGTAGGGCGCTCCGACCCCAAACCACACCCTAACCCTTCCCATCCCCAGCCGCCCACTCCAATCCAGCCCTCCAGACACGATCAACTAAAACCAGGTGAAAATTCTCGATCTCGTCCTTCCCTCTCATCCTTAAGGCTGAAAATCTCCCGATCTTGTACTGGGTCCATACTATAGGGGTAGAACACTGCATGGTTCGGTGTATATTCGCAATTGTCAGGCAGAATACACCAGATCTGCCATGTACTACGTTTGAGGTAAACTTAGGTGCCTAGTTTAGGCACTTAAGTAGTTGGGTATGAAATGGACGAGTAGGAATCCCTAAAAAAGGGCAGGAAGGACGATTTTTTGAATGAAGAGGGTGGGAAAAAATAATTTCCACTTGTGTGTAACGACAGTTGCCGCTTGTGTATGATGACAATTGCCACCTATTTTGACCTGTTGCTTGCCATCCCTATCTTCCATGTGCAAGCAGCAGAAGAATACAAATTCTTGTGGATTATTGATGCCTTTTTGATCATCCAGTGATTGAGGAACATGTCGGAAAAGAATCTAGACGCGGAAAGGATGAATCGCGAAGGTGGCGCTGATGCTTGGGGTTCTCAAAGGCCAGAAACACCGCCTTGGGATGCAGCAGAGTATAGTCAACTCATCTCTGCAGGGCCGTTGCTGCCACTACTAGAACAGTATGCATGCGTAGGTATGATGCGTGGTAACAAAAAGAAGAGAGCAGTTGCCAACTTCGCAATGATGAAGATGACATTCTACTTATGTCCTACACTCCCATTTTTTTTGCAGGTTCTTATGACCAAAACACTCTCAGGGGGCCCCATGGCAAGTTCAGTCACAAGGCGCTAACACTGACATATTTACGGGCAACCAACCTCAACTAGCTAGTATGGCTAATCAAGGTAATGCAAAACCAAAAAAACACATACTGCTGTGGACGTGAAAAATGGACATGCAAAAAAACTGGCAAGAGGACTCACGAGTTATCACGGGTGAAAATGCAGGGCCTTCATGCAGCACGTGGCATCAACCAGCACCCATGTACCTGCCATCGACGTCATACACAGGTCAGTCCATAAAAAAAGTGAAGTTGCGGATGTTCAATTAGCAGAAGCGACATAGTTGGCAGCTCCAAATTGCCATGACTAGACTTCTACAATTGCCATGAATTTAAAACTACATTTGCCATCCCTGGACAACTGTTGTTGCCATCAGTGGACACTTGCAGTTGCCATGGAGAAACAACTGCAGTTGCCATGCCAGAGCAACTACAGTTGCCATGTCATCGCAACTGCAGTTGCCATGGAGGAACAACTGCGGTTGCCATGCCGATGCAACTATAGTTGCCATGCCAGTAAAACTGCAGTTGCCACATCAGGGGCGACTGCAGTTGCCGTGCTAGCACAAACTACAAATTGCCATGAATTAACCAACCACTACTATGCTTACAGCGTATTACGCTGGTGGTGACACGGCAATCATCCCGTGGCAAGCTTCACAAATTGCAGGTGGAGCACGACATTTTGGTGTCACAGACCACACAAGATGGCCAAATACAGCACAACAAGGTAAGGAAAAAAATTGAACCACAAAAAACATCACTACATTTGTTGTTTGTAGTTTTTTGTAGGCAAAACAATAGTTGCCATGTTTGTTAAACAGTACCTGCCATGACTGGACACCTACAGCTGCCACACATGTCCACACGCAGTCTCACGGCTTGCTGTTTGAAAAAATGTCGTGCCAAATCAATCAAAGATGGTGTGATCCGTTGTGGTACACATCTTATTCAACCAAAAAATCTTACTCTCGTGCTTGTTTTTTCTATTACAGAACCTACAACTACAGTGAACAGCGGTGCGGGGACATCTACTGCGGGGAGCTCTGAGCGCAGGAAGACGCGTTCCACCAGCCAACAGACTGTCATGCCGCAAACAATTTCGAGTCAGAGTCGGGAATGGCAATCATTCCAGCAATGCCGACGAGCACCCCTTTGAACACAAGCACTAGCAACACTCGAGTAGATGGAACTGCCGCCGATACTGAAGCGAATGATGAAACTGACGACGACGCACAAGAGGATGAAGATGGTGGGCATCCGAGATCGTGGTACCTCAGCCACCATACATTGGGCAGAGATTTGGATCATTCGCAGAAGCAAAGGAATACTACCAGGCATATGCAAAGTTCCATGGATTTGCGGTCAACACCGAGTACCATAGGAAAATTAAGAAAACTAATGAGTACAGCAGAGGTGAGATGAGGTGCCACAAGGCACGGAGGAACAAGAAGGGGAAAGGTGTTGCGCTTGTCATTCCGGAACGAAAGAGAGACATCATTCTCAAGACGGGGTGCCCTGTCCGGTGTAAGCTAAACGTAGATGGAGCAACATGGGTGGTCAATGAGTATTTTGACGAGCACAACCACAAACTCATAAAGAAGTTCGACCTGGTGAAATTTCTGACCGCCCACAGAGGGTTCACCCCCGTCGAAAGGAAATTCGTAAAGCTGCTACATGATTGTAACGTCGGTCCATCAAGAATGGTACAGATACTATCTCTCATCCACAGCAAAAAGGGGACTCTGAGTAGCATGCCGTACATACCAGCTGACGTCACAAACCTACAGGCCAAGTACCGTAGAGAGAGCAAGTTGGCAGACATAGAGGCCACAATAGCCTACTTTGATGCGAAAGCAAAGGAAGATCCAGATTTCTTCTACAGGATAAGGTTGGACGATGAGGACCGTGTCAGGAACATGTATTGGGTGGATGGTGCTGCAAGGAGAGCCTACAAACATTTCCGAGATTGCATTTCATTCGACGCGACGTACCTCACCAATATGTACAAGATGCCATGCGCTCCGTTCATAGGAATAAATAACCACAATCAGTCGTTGCAGTTCGGATGCGGCCTCGTCCGGAACGAAGACACGGATGGGTACGTTTGGCTGTTCAAGACCTTCTTGGAGTGCATGGATGGACTTGCTCCGATGAACATAATAACGGACCAAGGTTTCAACATGCGTGCATGCATAGAGGAGGTCTTTCCGTTGGCAGTGCACAGGCACTGCAGGTGGCACATTATAAAGAAGGCTGAGGAGATGCTAGGACCGTTCTTTGCCGACCGTCCAGAGCTGCACAAGGCATTCGAGCTGTGCGTGGACCACAGCTTGACGGTGGAGGAGTTTGAAAGTAGCTGGATGGCCATGACTGAAACACATCAAGTCCAGGACAACGAGGCTCTTGTTAGCCTGTGGGAGAAGCGAATGTACTGGGTGCCGGCCTACTTCATGCAGTGCTTCTTCCCCTTTCTGCAGACTACGCAGCGCAGCGAGGGGTTCAATGCTGTTTTAAAGCGGTACGTCAGCCCTGGCAACTCATTGCTACAGTTTGCCAAGCAGTACACAGCTTTGCAACAAAAATTCTGGGATCTGAGCTACAGCAAGAAGCGACCACAGCCCTAAAGCAGCCAAAATTGCTAACGTATTTACCGATGGAGAGGCAAATGAGCAAGATATACACCAACAAGATCTTTAACAAGTAAGTCAGTTGCATTACAGTCTTATTTGCATAAAAAGCACCAAGTCAGTAGGGGCCTTATAGAGTGCAATGCAGTTGCCATGACATGCAGCTTCCATGTTTAATGAAATACTGTTTGCCATGCTTACTCAGATGCAGTTGCCATGTTAAAATGAAAATTTTGTTTTGGCATACTTGCTCGGGTGCATTTCCCTTGTTGAATGAAGTGTAGTTGCCATGTTTTATGCGCTGTGCTTCCATTGGAGCATGTTGGCATGCAAATGCCAATGTCAAAAAATGCTAAAAAATGTTATATTGGCGACACATATGCTGAAATGCAGTTGCCATGTTTAATGAAATGCATCTGCCCTTTTTTTTGAAATGCAATTGACATGTTTACTCAGCTGTATATGCCATGTTTAATAAAAATGCAGTTGCCATGTTTTATGCAATGTGCTTCCATTGGGGAATGTTGGTGTGGAAATGACGATATCCAGTTGAAAATGTACTGTAATTGCCATGTCTGTTGTATTGCAATTGCCATGTATGTTGTAATGCATTTGCCATGTGTAGTGTACTGCATTTGCCATGTTCAACGTAATATATTTGCCATGTTCAATGAACTATGTTTGCCATGTTCAAACAAAATGTATTTCTATTTCCATGACAACATAAGGATGTACAAGAAAAAGATCGCACGAAAGTTTAACAGAAAACACACAAAACTTGCAGATTCCAGGAAGAAATAAAGCGTGCCAGCATGTTCACGGCTTCCCGGGTGGACGAACATACGTTCAAGGTGTGTTCTATTTTGGGCATGTCAGATTCAGAACCTGAAGACGCGGACAAAGGAAGGAACTACTTCGTCAGAGCCTCGATAGGCGAAGGCGAGTACTACTGCCAATACTGCAAATTCGAACGGGACGGCATTGTGTGCTGTCACATACTAAAAGTCATGGACATGAATGTTGTGACACGCATGCCCCGCCATTTCATAAGGAGGCGATGGACTTGGGACGCTGACGACGCGTTGGCGCCGCAGGCAACACACGCAGTTCTGGCTGTGCATGACGAGAGACCTGAGTCAACCATGGAAGCCGTGAGGCACGTTGTGCTGACAAAGAACTATGCTGAGCTAATTGATGAAGCGTGCAAGAGTGATGACACAGCGAGAGTCGCAGAAAAACACAGGAAGGCACTGAAAAGGGAGCTTGATGAGATCAAAAAAAGGAAAGCCGAGGAAGCCTTACACCGGTTCCCTCGCACATCAAGTGTGCCTTCATCCACGGGGCCATCGTCTGAAAACTCGGAGATAGGATCTGGAACAGCAAGCACACAAACCCAGGTCAGGAACCCACCCTGTTCCATCACAAAGGGTCGTCCGAGAGAGATAAGGTACAAGTCGGGACTGGAGATTCAAGCAAAACACAAGAAAACGAAGAAAGGGGCGGGCAATCAATGAGCAAAAATTGGGGCGCTGCGACATGGTCCATGTGGACATTTTGTTTTGTACCCCTATACGATGGGATTTTTTTAATTGGGAGAATGACTCTTGAGGGGGGACAGAAGTAGAAGGAAAATTCATTGAATGGATAAATGCATTTGCCATGTTATGGGTACTTAATCTGCCATGTTATGTGTAGTTAATCTGCCATGCTATTTTATACCAAATATGCCATGCTATTTTATACTAGATAAGCCATGCTATTTTATACTAAATATGCCATGCTACTTTATACTAAATATTCCATGTTAGTTGTACTGGATCTGCCATGTTAGTTGTACTGGATTTGCCATGTAAGTTGTACTGGATCTGCCGTGTTATTTATGATGTATCTGCCATGTTAGCTGTACTGAAAATTTCCGGATGCTTTTTGTAATGACTCTGCATGGCATATATCCCCATGACAAATACGATGTGGTTTAGAAGCACATAGTGTGTTGTGTGCAATGTATGGGAAAACAAGTTGGAAAAAAAAGCGTAAACGTGCATAAACCGCAGCAAACGTTATGGCTACATGATAAACCTACCCAATGCTAGCCGGTGCAATTAGCGATGAAAAAGAACAAGCAAAACAGCCAAAAATGAAAAAATGACGATGACTTTCACTAACCATGTCTGTTGAACTACATTTGCCATCTTTTTTTTGAAAACATCGCAGACGCATTCGAAACAGCAAAAAACAAATGCTAGAAACGACGAAACCACTGTCGTAATGATAAACATAAAAACAGATCTGATGTAACGCCTAAAATAGGTTCACGTCCACACATGTATTACAGAAAACACTAAAAATGTCGCTAACACGCCACCATTACATAGTAGGCTACACGAGGTTGCAGTCATAACGTAGCACACAAAACATAGTTTTCGACAAAGAACAGAGAGATAGTACCTTACATTTCTCAACAACAGAATGTAAGGTGTGCGTCTGGTGTGTAACGCCACGTGATCACTTGTACTTCTTGATGACTTGCTTGACAACTTCCTCCACGAACTCGCGTGCTCCGGACCGCTTGTTGAAATCTTCATTCGTCAGCCAGTTCCATGTGCAGATTTTTTGGAGCTCAACGACCGTTGCATCTGTGATAGCGGGGACAATTCTGCCTTCCCACTTTGCAAAGTATTCCAGCGCGTGAAAGCCACAGTCCGTCCTGCACGAGGAAAAAAAGTTCAGGTGAACACGCAAAAATGGACAGCTGCAGCAAAGATGGACTTCAGTTCAGATGTGTCGACAAAAAGAGGGGGTGGATTGATGTAAAAATGGCACATGAAGGAGCGGGTTAAAAGAAATTACGTGTTCCCTTGCTTCACAGTCGCCACATACTCAGTCGGGAAATGCCTGATCTGGACCTTTGAATGTTCGTAGTGACGGTTCCAAGTCTCTTTGAGGTTCTTGATGAATAATACGGCATGCGTAGTAAGGTCTGCATCAGCTTCCGAACGGATTGAATCAAGCACCTCGATACGTTGGTTCTTCAGGTCAAGACAGACCGCATAGTGGTGACCACACTTGTCGTGTTGGTCGTGTGGTGCAAGCTCCTGGAACATGGGGAACATGACCTGCATTTAAAAAAGTGAAGAAATGAGATACAAAGTTCACATGAAAGAACAACAGAGGGACAAAAAAATTAGAATCACGTAGAATGTTTGATTATGGGTGGGAGTAGTTGAAAAGAAAGTTTCCGTCCATTGTATGAACAAAATGAGCCATGTATTTTACTATCAAGTTGCCACATAGTTTGCATGGGGATACAAAAAATCAAGAAGTCAGTGTGCACGGCAACTGTTGCCACATGAAAACTTCTGCCACACAAACACAAGTACAGGTTCTGGCAAAAAACCACGCCATGTGAAAAATGCAGACAGGAAAGGAGTACTCACATATTTCTTCAGTGTGAGCTTGAAGTCACCGTGTTGTGCAAAATTGTTCCTCAGGATTTTGTGGTGGAAGTCACCATCCCATATTTTGCAGGTCACACTGTAATGCATGATTATCTTGTCGGCGCATACATCGGTGTGATTGTTGATGTAGTCGATCCCGCATGCAACTACATTCGTCGACATTTTTCCGTTTGGCCTCACGGACTCGGCAAGATCACCCAGGTCGACGTACGTCGCTCCGCACTGAATGACTTTCGTTCTGTCCAAACATGAGCTGTATGAAAACGATATAGCATGGAAGAATCATGCCTACTAAGTAAAAAAAATATATGAAAGAACTAAAACGTAAGCGGACCATTTATAAAAAGTACGAAGTAGATAAATGGTAAAAAAGAGCAAGCAAGATGAGAGATTATGGGGTATGGTAATTTACGCTTTCAGCTCCTTCATGTGCTTGCTGTTGGTCCTCGCATTTCCAAAACGCTTGACGATATCGTACA